>NC_057808.1:318049954-318051050 GCF_018294505.1 Triticum aestivum | reverse complement strand
TATTTGTCTTTTTAGAGATTCAAATGGACTACTACATACGGATGTATATAGACATATTTTAGAGTGTAGATTCACTCATTTTGCTCTGTATGTAGTCACTTGTTGAAATCTCTAGAAAGACAAATATTTAGGAACGGAGGGAGTACACATACGAAGCAAAATGAGTGAATCTACACTCTAAAATATGCCCATTTGAAATTTGTAAAAAGACAAATATTGTTGATGACAGTTGTGACGACAAAAAAGAAGCATATTCCTTGTCCTAAGGGAAGATAACAACACGGTTGTGTTTGTCTAAAACGGTGTGAGGACGAGATTGCAATATGGAAAGTACGCCAAACGAGCTACATTTTGTGCAAAGAACTATGGAAAATCCACATGCAGCGACGTGGGAAGACGGGCAGTGGAGCAAGGCCGGAGGGGATACCTGGAGGTCGTCGGGATGTAACTAGGTGAGCGGCGGCGGGCAGAATCTGCCCATACTGCGGCAGCGAGCAGGTGGAGTAGGCCCTACCATGCCGGAGCTTGGTCAGAGAGAACGACATGTACCGCAGATCGGGACGTGCTGCCTCGGCGCCGTCGAACTGAGAAACGATGCACGTCCTCCCTTTCCGCCGGCGGACGGGATGCGGCCGGATCAGTGACCAACGGTGAGAGAGAGAGAGGCCACCGCAGCCTTGTGTGAGTCTGTGAGATACTCTGAAGAGAGACAAACCAGGCAGGGAGGCTCCATTGTATATAGTGGAGCGGACTACCTTTTTCTCCATAAAAATCGTTTTATATTCTGTGTACGTGCCATTGAGCGATATAACTTTATTTAAAAATAACGCGCCAACACATCAAGTCGAACTTTGTTTCGTGCACGCGTGGTACACGACCTCCGTAGGTAAACAACCGCTACACGCGTTCAAATTAGCACGTGGGCTGCCATTTCGTACAGAAATGAGCTCCATCGTGTACCCGCGCGGGTGTGGCTGGGCACGAAGCGTGAGTACGTGCACGGTGCACCTATTCTCTTCTTGTATATGTACACCACCTACGTGGGGTTGTGTGAGAGAGATACAAACCTAGAGAGATATAGTGTGTGGGTTCGAGA
>NC_057808.1:318038150-318049694 GCF_018294505.1 Triticum aestivum | reverse complement strand
CGTAACATATGCAATGTGTGTGAAATAGAGTCCTGGATATATCATATATATAGAGGGGGCGATCCACGAGAAGAGAGTGGAGGTATCATCGACTTGAGGTGTCCATAGAATCGAAGAGAGGGATCATGTGTGTGTGTGTGTGTGCGTGCGCGGTCAATAAAGAGTGCCATCGAATTTGTGTGTGCCCACGTCAAAGATATAGAGTGGCTGGCCTACTAGAACGAGAGAGGGGACAGGTGCAGTTTGTCTCTGTGGCATGGATACCTACCTACAACGCTCGACTATCGGTGTGTGGTGGTGGGGGGGAGGGAGGCCTAATTAACTATAGAGGTACAATGGCTGGTATATGTGTGGAGGAGGAGAGAAGCCTACCTCGTGTATTAAGGGAGATCGATCTACCTCATGTATTAAGGGAGATCGATCGGCATCCATGCATATGTGTAGGAGAGGAATAAGGTTGGGAGAGAGACAGAGCTAGAGTGTTGGAGGGGGTGGTAGTGGAGTTGCTTCTAACAAATGGTGGGATAGGCTTGCTAGACAACCGGAGGGCACGCCTGCAATATCAATAAGAGAGGGGATGGCTGCCTGTCTGTGCACGTGCGTGTGAGAGCCGGGTCAGGAGGCATGCACGAATGATGAGGGGGGACGATATGGCTGTGGTAAGCAGACATAACTACATAGGAAGATCAATCGTCCTTTGTCAGAGAAAGGAGGGACATAACTTGTGAGGTACGTCGATCGATGGGGGGGAATAGTTAAAGTCGACCTAGGTATATGTTGGGAGATCGATCGGTATACATGCATGTGTGTGTTAGAAGCAAATGAGGCACGAGGAGAAGGATAGAGAGAGAGGGATGCATCTAGGAGGTGGTGCGAGAGTCATACTATATCGAGGGGGAAGGAGTGTGCGAGTACGAGATCAATGAAAAGAGTGGTGGGAGTGAGGCATGGACGATGATAAGTGAAGAGGGGAAGTTTGTGTTTGTGCTAGGCACACCTGGCTAGAGAGGCATATCGATCGATGTGTGCCGTAAAGAAGGAGATGGGGGGCCTACACACACCGTGGGTGAACGACCTAAAGTGAAAAGACGAATTTGCGCGATGGAGCTAGAGAATGCTGAGGGAGGGTGAGAGGGATGCGGGTGTGTGCATGCACGAGAGAAAGTTAACGCTAGCTAGCTACAAAGATAAGAGGATTGTGTGGGTGTAAAAGACGAACATAGATCATACTTCATTATAAAAAGCGAATTCGGATATTTGAAGAATTTATCATAGTGTTTTAAACCGACGCATGTGTGAATATATATAACGATGATACACATGGTGTGGTTATGAACATGTTATACTACATATAATATATTTTATCTCTACTCTTATAAAAAAAATGGAGTTGTTGATGATGGTGTGCCTGCCATCCTGCAATATAGGCCGTCCGATTTATATCTGATGGATAGGAAGGAAACTATGGCAATTTTGAAAAAAAGATACCCACACCCCTCTCCATATTTGCAAATTAGGTCTCCCCTTGATCATGTTGATGTTCTGTGGAATGCATGGGCATCTTGCTAGTAATACGTATAACATATAGAACATTGATCATAATTTGGGCTAAAATGTGTGGCTTTTGCAGCTCAGGTCTAAATACTTGTCATAATGTAGGGGGCGGGGCACTATACTATGTGTGATAAACACGGTGTACACGTATGGAACATGGTTTAGATTATGAATATATAGTTAGTACATCAAATGTACTATTATTTGGAATCAACATCATGTGTATTCAAAAAATAGAATTCAAGTTCATGTAGTACACATAGTTCATATCTATCTCTATAGTAATCATGTGGTGTGTTAGTAAGGTAATACACGAATGATGGTTGAAGTTGGCAACAATCATGATTGTACATTGTTATTGAAATAGAGAAACGAATTCAAATTCAGTTCGAATTGCAGCGGTAGTATAGACATTTGGAATGTACTAAAATGTTGGTATGAGTAGGTTACATGCATTATACAGCAAGCGAAAAAATTTAATTGGACATAACATGGATTCATACTACCGAATAGCATTTAATTGCACTAAATTGTTGGTATGAGTAGCTTTAAATACCTTTTTTATAGTAAAACGGGGCAAGACTCTCTCTTTGTGTGGTGTGAATAGTTTTATTTTTTTCGTTTTCTTTTTGATTGAGGGAAGTGCGAATTGATTTGGTACGTACAAGTACAATATTACACGTTAGGCTTGTCCCTAAAATTCAACCCGCGCCTTGTTATATCCCGAAAATTCAGATATCGTACTCCCAAAACTGGCGCCTTCACAACCCGCGCCTTGCTATCCCGAAATTACAACGCGCGCGAAAACTCCCTCCAGCTGCCAAATCCCGACACGCGAAATCCCCCTTCTAACCCTGAGCCGAAAGGGCCGCTAGTTCAAATCGGTGGGGGGTACTTTTGTAACACACCCTACATTTTGGACAAGCGCGTCCCTAAGTCATGGTTCACCCCCTCCCATCGCCTCCTTTTAGCCATTCGAGATCCCACGCCACCATAACCTCCCCGCTCCAGCCGCGAAACCCCACCCTCCTGCGTCCGCCACCTCGCCGCTTCCCAGTCGGAGCCTCTTCCCCGACGATGTCGTCCACCGCAACAGCTCGACGTCCCTCGTCCACCTCCCCGGATGAGGATCCGTCGTCCATCTCATCGTCCCGCCGGTTCAGCCGCCCCGTCCTCCACCTCCAAGGAGCTGCTCCGATGATCGCCTCGTCAATCGCGGCTGCTCCATCTCCACAGCGCCGCCTTAACCTGCTCCACCGGAACCGCAACATCCTCGCCGACTCCTCGGACGAAGCCGAGGCCTACTCGGCACCACCAAAGAGGCTGTACACTCATCGCATCGCACCTTCTCCTTAGCTCGACCTCACGGTGCCGACGGTGCTCCGTCCTGCACCCCCATGAAGCGGCTACCTTGAAGTCGGCGCCGCGAGCGACATCTCCATGGCGGCTCTCCCCCAGTGTGAGGCCCCTTCAGCGCCGGCGTCCATACCAGCCAGATCTGCTGCTGCTGCTCCGGCTCTCGCTCGCTCGCTCACGCTACTGCTGCTGCTCCGGCTCTTGCTCGCTCGCGCCGCTGCTGCTGCTCTCCCCCTCGCTCGTGCTGCTGCTCTGCTCTGATTTAGCTACACTTCAGTCGACTGAATCGACTTTTGGGTCAGTCGATTTTCAGGGGGTGGGGGGTCACCGGAGTTAAGGAGGAACCACCCGCAGCGGGGACGGGGGCTCGCCGGAGAGGTACCCCACTATCTATCTTAGGGTTCAGGGTGGGGGGCAGGGGGCCTATAGGGCTGGCCGGGGCGGCGGCAGACCGGCGGTGGGGAGTTGTTTCGGGGCGGCGAGGCGGCGCTGGGGCCGGTGATTCGGCCGGTGGTGGCTGGCGGCTCAGTGGGGTGCAGGTTGAAGATGAACTACGGGCCCTCCCTAAACTACATGTCAAGTGCCTCTTTGCTACCATTGCGTTCAGTTTCGACAGTAACATTCAGATTCCACAGTAACTTTCAGTTTCGACGGTGAAGTTCAGAGTCAACAGTTTTTACCTCATCTGTTGTAGTCAGGTGGTTTTTGGTGATGTAAATTTTACATCTATTTTACATCATCTATTGGAGATGCTATTAGAATCCCACTTGAGATTGACGATGTCTGTCTTGTGCTGCTTCAGCCTTGACGTCTTACGGCTCACCGGGGCTGCTCCAACGACAAAACGATCCATCACAACAGAGCAGTGCCCTGGACGTCGTCTACAGATTCCTGAGATCTTCCTCCACACCTCCGACAGCCACCTCTGCCTCAACTGCTTCAGCGACCAACGCAATGATGCTAAGGTCGACACGGCTACGGCAAAGAGGTTGTACACTTGTTGCATCACTTATTACTATACATTCATGTCGATCCATTAGGGCTATTTTGGTTCGACGAAAAAACATAGCAATAGGGAATTTTCCAATGGCACTCTACTATTCAATTATTCATGCATTTTGTTGAAAGGAATGAAGCAAAACATCCACCTGGACCTACTTTTCAAAATCCTATGCATGAAAACAAGACCAAGTGCATTAGTGGCAGAATAACATTCTAACTGTACACGCTTTCATATGGTTTCACTTTATTGGGGCCATGTTTGTTTGAATTCCTCCACTCTTCCAATTCCTGTAAACCAAACACCCAAGTTGACAGAAATACTGTGTTTACAAATGCTCTATTTACCATGTGCATTCCTATCCTATTCCCGTGTTTTTCCTATCCCTGCGTTTTTAGAATCATGCAAGCCATATGAGCCCTTATAGAATTACTTCAGTTACATGTAGGTGTCGAAGGGAACTTTGTGTGGTTTGTCCTACTCCTGCCGCGATGTTGTCCACCTCACCTGAGGTGCTCCATCGACAGAAACATCCACCAAACCAGACATCACGACTCCTTCCCTGCCGCCGGCACCCACCACAACGGCATCACCATCATCGACTCAGCAGATGAACCTGAGGAGTACACGGGTCCACAAGAGAGGTCTCACTCTTTTGATTCTGCTTATGTTATACATTGCTTAAAATTACCTGCTAATTTATCATCCTGTTCACCTCTTGGACTCCAAATCAGGTCCAAATTAATGTTCAAACTTGAGTTCTAAATTAGTTGTGGGGCACATATCGAGGAAGCAATGAATAGTATCTCTGTCTAATATCTGGTTCACCTAGGGTATGCCTATGTTGTTCATCTTGGGTGGGAAACAAATAGTAAAGCAATCATCATCTGTCTTTTTATTAAATTAAAGCAATCATCAGCCTGCTATCATTATTTTTGGATCCATCCACTGGTTGTTACCATCACTCTAAATTTCTGCATGCTCTCCTTACATCATCTCACCATATGTTTTTCTTATGCATGTCAGATATTGTACAGAGTCATGCTAAACATGTAGAGAAAAAGAGAAGAGTTTTGCGCGGCAATACAATGTCATGCAGACATCGCTCCATGGTGGGTTCAATGGCAAACCCTCCCCACCCCTCTCCAGATTGTAATCCAGAGGAAGATATCTGTTCTGAGGCGGATTCAGACGCCGCTGACCACTCCTATTTACCCCCAAGGTGTTTGCTCTACCTTGGCATGATGATGTTAGTCATATCATGCATATGTTTCCTTGCAGTGCCTACGTTTGACATCATATATGTCATCTGCTTAGTTTAGACATGTTCTGTCGCCACCTGTTTAGTTTCTATATCATATATGGGAATTATGCAGTCTCATGTCTTTTAGCCAGCCATAATATTTGTGAAATGTGCAATGCCATCCTGTTTAACTAGGCATCATATATTTGAATGATATCTTGCCCATCCTTTTCCTCATTACATTTCCACTTGTCGACAATGTTTGTACATTAAACTACTCTTGCTGTGAATCAGCCATTTGGGTGGGAGATTGAAAAATCTAGAGTGAAAACAAGGCCTTCCTAGCAGACAGTGCTACCTGTCGAAGCAGATCTCTTGTTGGGTCCCGATAGCTCCTCAGAGATGGATTCAGATATAGATGACCAGTCATATTCCCCCACCGAGGTGTATGCTCTAACTTAGCACGGCATTTTAGTTATTCATCATATCTTTGAATTATGTTATGCTATGCTATCCAGTTTAGATAGACATCATATATGTGAAATTATGACATGCTATCCATTTTAGTTAAACAATATACATGTCAACTATTTCATATCCTCTTTTTTCCACACTATCTATTGCATCTGTCTCTCATACAATGTCTGTACATTCAACTATGTTTCCTGTTTATCAGCCAATTGAATTGGAGCGGGTGATGCCAGCATCTAGCGGACTAAAAACACGGTCTTCAAATAAAACAGTGCTACCGCTTGGTGGAGATAGCACCCCGGTTGTACATGCACGAGAACCAACCCTACCACACATAACCCAAACTCTCGCAGATTGTACCCCTACTGCGATGGACAGAGAACCAGCTTCACCCAATCTAACCCCAACCCCAGCAGATAGTAACCCAGTTCCCGTTGACACAGCATCATCTCCACCACAGAGCTCCCAAACAAGAGCAGTTAGTAAGGCAGCTCCAGTGCCCAAAGGGCCAGTACTACCACGGCGAACCCCAACTCCACGAGTTAGTACGCCTATTCCTGTGGAGGAATCACAACCAGCTAGTCGTACTTTAGCATCTATCGCATTTGATGTTGTTAAATCGTATGTGCGTATCTTCCCATCTTGGAAATATTATACCGAAGATGAAGGAAAATGCCAGTTGTAGGTGTTTGTCCAGGAGTTATGTGTAAGTAATGTTATTCATGGCAATTACTTTGCTTTGTCCCATACATCCTACCTCCATGATGGTTATAATACAGCAAATTTTCCCATTTTTCTCTATAGAGAAGGACCGATTTGGAAACTCAAGATGAGGTAACCTATGCTAATACCTCTGCTATCTTCAAGAATGCTTGGTGGCAGTATTGGAATTACCCGACGAAAACGTACTTCACCGGCAAAGAAACTCATCAAATTCCCTTACGTTCTCCTGAGACACATTTACTGGACGATGACTGGGAACGCCTTGTTCTGTACTGGTCCCGAACCAAGAATGTGGTAAGGTCTATGAGCTCATTTTCTATTTTTAAGTACTATATTCTTGCGTCTTACTATACTCTGTTCATGTAGAACAAGTGCCTAAACCTGAAGAACAACTGTTCTAATTTAAGATTCCATTGCTATCATAGTTCAAAAAGTGCTAGGCGTTAATTGTGCGTTTTGCCACCGCCTTGCGCTTTACTGACCAAAGCGCATGCTTATGCGCAGTTATGCATAGATTAAGCATAGTTATGCGCAATGCGTTTCACCAACGCCTAGAGCCTAGGCGCGCTTAAGCGCTCGCTTAGGCGCGCCTTTTTTAAATATGATTGCTATCGTGCATACTGCTTTGCTCTTGTATCACTGTATTTACTCATACAAACTTATTTTTAAATTGAAGGATCCAATCGAAACTCCAATGGCACAGCAGGTATGTTCACGCATGTTTCTTTAACAGGCTTGCTCTTATCGATAGCTCTGTTGATTTCAATTTCAATTGTGTATACAGTAGACTTCTCATATCATGCACATTACTAGCATCACAACAAAACAAATAGTGTTGTTGTTCATGTAGACCCGTGGTACCCATATGAAATCTTGTTGTGCCGTGTAGTTTCCCACGCTCTGTATTCTTTCACTGCTGCTTTGTCTTGAACTGATATGATTTGAACCGTGTCTCTATTTTGATTTGGCAAGACAATGCAGTGACCATAGGACATAGATATATGTTTGTTTGATGCTTTTATTATGTACTAGTACTTGGCAATAGAAGACTTGGTAGTTTAATCCTGTCCACCTTACTAATGAACTTGTTCACGGAAATGAGTTTCATATACTAGTACATGCTAAACTGTTATGTGTCTGCTTGTTTCTTCTTTTAGAATGCTGACAGAATATTGGGGAAGAGTGCCTTATTAAGGAATGGTAAAGGAAGTAATGCAGATGAGGTTCAGGAAAGTGACACATCCTTGTTGGTCTCCAACAAAGCTGATAAAACAGCTAAGGAAGACTATCTCGAAGACAGTGAGACAACCCCAAAGTCTTGTCTTGGTTTAGTGTTGGAGTTACTGGCCACTACCGCTTGCACAAGCTATTCAAACTCACTGTCTGAATCAGTTCGGTTTCTTGAGTCTCAACTACAAGCTGAAAGACATCGATCAACTATGCTGCGACAAGAAGCGGAAGGACTGCGGAAGTCCCTAGAGCATTCAGATGCATACTTTCTGGTGCAACAGCAAGCATTGGAGGATTTTAGCGCCAAACAGGACAAAGCTAATAAGCTTGCTAAGATTATTGCCAGCATGGTGGATACCACGTTTCTTGAGCTCTTCTCAAGTTGTTTCAGTTATGCTCTTGTTTTGCTGCCGCGTTTATTTGCACTGGTGGCCAATTTTGACGGCCAGTGTATGTAATATGCTGCTTTGTTCCCTATATTTGCACTGGTGGCGAACTTTGATGCCCAGTGGATGTAATATGTGTAATAGCGGTAATAGGCTAGTGTTAATTGCTTGCTTATTTATTTCCTTATTGTCTTGTTTAGTTGTTTGCTTGTAGTCACCGCAGTTCTTTTTCTGTGTTTTTCTAGTGGCCACAATAACGTATCTTTGGAAACTAGGCCAAAATAATCATGGAAACACACGGACTGTTGTAACCATGGGCCTCCTGCGGGCCGTATAATCCATGTGCCTTCTACGGGCCGTAGGATCCATTGGCCTTCTATACGGGCCGTTGGATCCATGGGCTTTCTATGGGCCGTACGATTCATGGGCCTTTTACGGGCCATAGGATCCATGGGCCTTCTATGGGGCGTATCATCATTTCGCCAATCATGGGCCGTACTATTCGTGGACAATAATGGGCCGTTAATAGGCCGTATTTGATAACTCTATGAAAACAGCCCAACGGGTTTTTTTACATGAAAACGACCCAACGTATTATCGGGCCACAAACGGGCTGACTGTAACCACGGGCTAAATTTGGCCCACAAGCAGAAAATGACAGTAACGGGCCGTAAGTAAACGAATGTGGAAATGAGCCCAAGAATAAATGGGCCCCGAGAAGGCCGAAAGATAACATGGGCTGGAAACGGCCCAACAGAATAATGGGCCATTAATGGGTATAAAGTGATACACTATTCATTACGGCCCAGTTTCACCACGTGCCATTAATGGGTATAAAGTGATAGACTGTTCATTACGGGCCAGTTTTACCACGAGCCGTTAGTGGGCCGAGAGTAATAAGGGCCTCATATGGGCCGAAAGACGTCATGGGCCATACATGGGCCGAAAGTTAAAACGGGCTGGAATTATATTGGACGGCACAGATGACGCTACTGGGCCTAATTCGGATAGGCCGTAAACGGGCCCTGGGTTAGCGAGCTGTAAATGGGCTATATGCGAACAGGCCGTTCACAGGCTTTGCCGTGGGCCGGCCCGCCACCTTTTGACCAAGTCAAACGGGCCGGCCTTTTCACAGGAATGGGCCTCTGTTGGGCCGTGCCACGTGTCGACGTATCGTAGGTGCTTTGGGTCCAATGAGTGGATGACATCTGTTCCAATGGTGAGCCGACACGTGTTTCCTCCAGCCAATGATGATTTTACACATGGAAAATCCCTATTGGTCGGGGCTGTTAACGGGTTATCGGATCCAAAACCGGACCCGATAGCTTAACGGCGTTCCGTTACGGTGGATGCCACGTGTCGGTCACCCTTGACGAAAGCACTTCTGTTACGCGTGATTTATCGTCATGGAAGTGGACACTTCCGTGATGATAATTTTAGTAATGTCATGGAACACTTCTACGACAGCACATGTCTGACTATCTTGATTCTGTCATAAATTTGTCATGGATGTACATGCATGACAGAAAACGTGACCTACTGTGACAAACACGTATCATCACGGAAGTGTATTTTTTTGTAGTGATCTGAATATGGAAGACCCGTTGACTAAACTTCTCTCACAAGCAAAACATGATCACTCCTTAATACTCTATGGGTGTTAAATCACATGGTGATGTGAACTAGATTATTGACTCTAGTAAACTCTTTGGGTGTTGGTCACATGGCGATGTGAACTATGGGTGTTAAATCACATGGTGATGTGAACTAGATTATTGACTCTAGTGCAAGTGGGAGACTGAAGGAAATATGCCCTAGAGGCAATAATAAAGTTGTTATTTCATATTTCCTTATTCACGATAAAGGTTTATTATTCATGCTAGAATTGTATTGATCGGAAACCTTAATACATGTGTGAATACATAAACAAACACCGTGTCCCTAGTGAGCCTCAACTAGACTAGCTCATTGATCAAAGATGGTTAAGGTTTCCTAACCATGGACATGAGTTGTCATTTGATAACGGGATCACATCATTAGGAGAATGATGTGATGGACAAGACCCATCCTTTAGCTTAGCATTATGATCGTTCAGTTTTACTGCTATTGCTTTCTTCATGTCAAATACATATTCCTTCGACTATGAGATTATGCAACTCCCGGATACCGGGGGAATGCCTCGTGTGCTATCAAACGTCACAACGTAACTAGGTGATTATGAAGATGCTCTACAGGTATCTCCAAAGGTGTTTGTTGAGTTGGCATAGATCGAGATTTGGATTTGTCACTCCCAGTATCGGAGAGATATCTCTGGGCCCTCTCGGTAATACACATCATAAGCTTGCAAGCAAATGACTAAGGAGTTGGTCATGAGGTGATGTATTACGGAACGAGTAAAGAGACTTGCTGGTAACGAGATTGAACTAGGTATAGAGATACCGACGATCGAATCTCAGGCAAGTAACATACCGATGGACAAAGGGAATTACGTATGTTGTCATAACCGTTTGACCGAGAAATATCTTTGTAGAATATGTAGGAGCCAATATGAGCATCCAGGTTCCGCTATTGGTTATTGACTTGAGAGGTGTCGCGGTCATGTCTACATAGTTCTCGAACCCGTAGGGTCCGCACGCTTAACGTTCCTTGACGATATAATATTATATGAGCTATGTGATTTGGTGACCGAATGTTGTTTAGAGTCCCAGATGAGATCCCGGACATGACGAGGAGTCTCGATGGTCGAGAGGTAAAGATTGATATATAGGACGATGGTATTCAGACACCGGAAGCGTTCCGGAAGGTATCGGGTATTTATCGAAGTACTAGAGGGGTTACCGGACACCCCTAGGGGAATATATGGGCCATATGGGCCATGAGTGGGGAGCACACCAGCCCACAAGGAATGGCGCCCCCCTATGGCAGGAGGACGATTGGGAGAAGGAAAAGAGGGGGTTCGCCCCCCTTCCTTCTCTCTTCCCCTTCCCTTTTCTCTCCGGTGTTTTATGGAAGGGGGCGCCACTTGGGGAAACCCCAAGTAGGATTCGGATCCTACTTGGGGCGCACCCTGGCTGCCTCCCCTCTACCTCCCACCTATATATATGTGGGGGCGCCCCTAGCATACCCCAGACAATTGCCTAGCCGTGTGCGGCGCCCCCCTCCACCGTTTACAACTCTGGTCATATTTTCGTAGTGCTTAGGCGAAGCCCTATGAGGATCACTTCACCATAACCGTCACCACGCCGTCGTGCTGACCGAACTCATCTACTACCTCGACGTCTTGCTGGATCAAGAAGGCGAGGGACGTCACCGAGCTGAACGTGTACAGAACTGGAAGGTGTCGTACGTTCGGTACTTGATCGGTCGGAGCTAGAAAAAGTTTGACTACATCAGCGCGTTGTCAAACGGTCTACGAGGGTACGTAGACATACTCTCCCCCTCGTTGCTATGCATCTACATGGATATATCAGTGCGTGTGCATAGAATTTTTTTGTTTTCCATGCAACAATTCCCAACACCTGCTTCGTCTCGGCATGATCTTGGGAGAACAACTGCTTCTTCTTCGTTGGCGCGGCCTCCAG
>NC_057808.1:318014096-318037881 GCF_018294505.1 Triticum aestivum | reverse complement strand
CGCCCCGGCCTTGAAAGCGAGCTTGAGGGCCACGAGCGCATCCTTGGTGTCCCCCGCCACGGTGAGGACGCCGTTGCTTCTCGGCATCTTCATGACGTTGCAGCCGGGGTGAGTTGCTGCCACTAACTTGGTGAGGGCCGGATATCCGAGAATGGCATTATACGGGAGGTCGATGCGGGCGACGTCGAAGTCGATGAGCTCAGTGCGGTAGTTGTCGCATGTGCCAAAGGTGACAGGGAGGCGAATCTGCCCCAGAGGACAGGTGGAACCGTCGATGACTCCCGAGAAGGGCTTGGTGGGGAGGAGCCGGTCGTAAGGCACATGAAGCAGGCCGAAGGCCTCCACGGAGAGGACGTTCAGGCCAGCGCCACTACTACCTCTTGAGCATGCGTTGGTTTTCTCTTGAAGAGGAAAGGGTGATGCAGCAAAGTAGCGTAACTATTTCCCTCAGTTTTTGAGAACCAAGGTATCAATCGAGTAGGAGGTCACACACAAGTCGCCTCGTACCTACACAAACAAATAAGAACCTTGCAACCAACGCGATAAAGGGGTTGTCAATCCCTTCACGACCACTTGCAAAAGTGAGATCTGATAGAGATAATAAGATAAATATTTTTGGTATTTTTATGATATAGATTGGAAAGTAAAGATTTCAAAATAAAAGACAGAAGAAATAGTAAATTGATAGGAAAATAATATGATGGAAGATAGACCCATGGGCCATAGGTTTCACTAGTGGCTTCTCTCAAGATAGCATAATTTACGGTGGGCGAACGAATTACTGTCGAGCAATTGATAGAAATAGTGCATAGTTATGAGAATATCTACGCATGATCATGTATATAGGCATCACGTCCGCGACAAGTAGACCAAAACGATTCTGCATCTACTACTATTACTCCACACATCGACCGCTATCCAGCATGCATCTAGAGTATTAAGTTCATAAGAACAGAGTAACGCATTAGGCAAGATGACATGATGTAGAGGGATAAACTCAAGCAATATGATATAAACCCCATCTTTTTATCCTCGATGGCAACAATACAATACGTGCCTTGCTGCCCCTGCTGTCACTGGGAAAGGACACCGCAAGATTGAACGCAAAGCTAAGCACTTCTCCCATTGCAAGAAAGATCAATCTAGTAGGCCAAAACAAATTAATAATTCGAAGAGACTTGCAAAGATAAAAAATCATACATATAAGAATTCAGAGAAGAACCAAATATTGTTCATAGATAATCTTGATCATAAACCCACAATTCATCTGATCTCGACAAACACGCCGCAAAAAGAATTACATCGAATAGATCTCCAAGAGAATCGAGGAGAACTTTGTATTGAGATCCAAAGAGAGAGAAGAAGCCATCTAGCTAATAACTATGGACCCGAAGGTCTGTGGTAAACTACTCACACATCATCGGAGAGGCTATGGTGTTGATGTAGAAGCCCTCCGTGATCGATTCCCCCTCCGGCGGAGCGCCGGAAAAGGCCCCAAAATGGGATCTCACGGGTATAGAAGGTTGCGGCGGTGGAAATAGGGTTTCGTGGTGCTCTCGGATGTTTTCAGGGTATATGAGTATATAGGCGAAAGAAGTAGGTCCGTGGAGCCACGAGGGGCCCACAAGGGTGGGGGGCGCGCCTACCCCCTGGGCGCGCCTCCCTGCCTCGTGGCTTCCTCGTTGCTTCCTTGACGTCCACTCCAAGTCTCCTGGATTGTGTTTGTTCCAAAAATAACTCTCCCGAAGGTTTCATTCCGTTTGGATTCTGTTTGATATTCCTTTTCTGCTAAACACTGAAATAGGCAAAAAAAACAGCAATTTGCACTGGGCCTCCGGTTAATAGGTTAGTCTAAAAAATAATATAAAAGTGCATAATAAAGCCCATTAAACATCCAAAACAGATAATATAATAGCATGGAACAATCAAAAAATATAGATACGTTGGAGACGTATCAAGCATCCCCAAGCTTAATTCCTGCTCATCCTCGAGTAGGTAAATGATTAAAAATAGATTTTTTGATGTGGAATGCTACCTAACATAATTTTCTAAGTAATTCTCTTTATTGTGGCATGAATGTTCAGATCCGAAAGATTTTTAAGTTTAATATTGACATAAAAATAATAATACTTCAAGTATACTAACTAAGCAATTATGTCTTCTCGAAATAACATGGCCAAAGAAAGCTTATCCCTACAAAATCATATAGTTTGGCTATGCTTCATTTTCATCACACAAAAATGCTCTCATCATGCACAACCTCGATGACAAGCCAAGCAATTGTTTCATACTTTACTAATCTCAAACTTTTTTCAAATAAAAATTACTTAGTGATAAAGCAAACAAGCACACACAAGAATATTCGCCCACGCTATAACTCCCCAGCAACGGCGCCAGAAAAAGGTCTTGATAACCCACAAGTATAGGGGATCTGAAAGGATTGAGAAGAGGTGTCTAGAGGGGGGGGTGAATAGACTCTAATCAAGAAAAGTTGCAGTTTTTAATTCTTTATGTTGATGTGGAGTTTTAGCACAAGTTTAAGCATTTACAATACATATCAAGCAAGCATGAAAAAGAGTATATAAGCAGCGGAAAGTAAAGCATGCAAGTTGCAAGAATGTAAAGGGATGGGATTGGAGTGTGCAAACGCAATTTGGAGACACGGAGATTTTTTATCCGTGGTTCCGATAGGTGGTGCTATCGTACATCCACGTTGATGGAGACTTCAACCCACGGAGGGTAACGGTTGCGCGAGTCCACGGAGGGCTCCACCCATGAAGGGTCCACGAAGAAGCAACCTTGTCTATCCCGCCATGGCCGTCGCCCACGAAGGACTTGCCTCACTAGGGTAGATCTTCACGAAGTAGGCGATCTCCTTGCCCTTACAAACTCCTTGGTTCAACTCCACAATCTTGACGGAGGCTCCCAAGTGACACCTAGCCAATCTAGGAGACACCACTCTCCAAGAAGTAACAAATGGTGTGTTGATGATGAACTCCTTGCTCTTGTGCTTCAAATGATAGTCTCCCCAACACTCAACTCTCTCCCACCGGATTTGGATTTGGTGGAAAGAAGATTTGAGTGGAAAGCAACTTGGGGAAGGCTAGAGATCAAGATTTATGTGGTTGGAATGGAATATCTTGACCTCAACACAAGTGTAGGTGGTTCTCTCTCAGAAAATGTGTGTTTGAAGTGTAGGCATGTTCTGATGGCTCTCTCCACGAATGAAGAGTGGGTGGAGGGGTATATATAGCCTCCACACAAAATCTAACCGTTACACACAAATTACCAAACTCGGTGGGACCGATTCAAAGAACTCGGTCAGACTGATTTGGTTCATAATGTGACCGTTAGGCATTTCGGTGGGACCAACTGGATCAACTCGGTGGGATCAACGTGCTAGGGTTAGGGTAAGTCCAAAACTCGGTTTGACCGATTACTCAAACTCGGTGGGACGATTTGGGTAATAAGCGAAACAGAGAGTTAGCCAAGCAAACTCGGTGGGGCCGATTACATATCTCAGTGGGACCGAAATTATTGCAATGGGCAACAGAGAGTTTGCAAGCCCATCTCGGTGAGACCGAGATCCCATCGGTGAGACCGAATTGATTAGGGTTTCTGGCAGTGGTTATGTCAACTGAACTCGGTGGCTCCGGATAGAAAGAATCGGTGGATCCAAGTTTGACTTTTGGTTTGGGACATATGTGGATATGAAAAAGTGGTTGAGGGCTTTGGAGCATATCACTAAGCACTTTGAGCAACAACCTCATTAAGCAACACCTCATCCCTTCTTAATAGTATTGGCTTTCCTATGGACTCAATGTGATCTTGGATCACTAAAATAGAAAATGTAGAGTCCTGAGCTTTGAGCTTGAGCCAATCCTTTATCTTTAGCATCTTGAAGGGGTTCCACATCCTCTAGTCCATGCCACTCCATTGTTGAACTTATCTGAAACATACTAGGTAGAAGCATTAGTCCAACAAGAGATATGTTGACATTAATTACCAAAATCACCCAGGGAGCACTTGTCTTTGAATCTCCCCCTTTTTGGTAATTGATGACAACATACATCAAAGCTTTAGATAAAGATATAGAGAACAACAAGTAAAGCTTTGGAATGACATGTGACATGCATAGGCTCTCCCTATATGTATGCACTCATGTAAATATGGAACATAGGAGCATGTGAATGCATAAACATGACGGAGTAAACCATGTGTTACATCTATCTTGGCTATATGCATCAGAGCAAATGATGTAAATATAGGAAATGTACCTTCATGCTCATGAGTCCTTCTTGCAAACAGTATGTACATCAGCAAGAAGTTCTCATGCACATGACTGAGATGCATATACTTACCTTGTGGTCTTGAGGTGGCTTAGGAAAGAATGAACCTGCGTAAACAAGGTTAGATAACACAGATACATCTAATAGCCAAAGCAAACAAAAGAAACCACAAGAGTACCAAGACTGGGATGACATGTGGAGGGTGAGTACTGAGTACTCTATGTGATATAGACATGTCCCCAAATGTAAAGATGTGCAATGAATTCGAGGATTTCCTTCCCTTAGATGTCTTACTCCCCCTGAATCTTGCATGGGATATTGGGAGAAGATAGGGAACAGAAAATCAGAGCAACAAAAAGAAAATAGAGCTAATGCAAACAATCAAATATGAACATGTCTTTCCCCTCTTAAAGACATGTGACTTCTCTCCTCTTGAACACCAAGCATCTGGGGTTTCTTACACTCTCCCCTGAGTATTCTCTTCCCCTATAGGAATGATTAAGCTTAAGCTTTGATGTAATCTCTCTCTCCCCATTTGACATCAATTTCCAAGAAGGGCTCTTCTGGATTTTTATTTTAAAAAGGGTTTGGTCCTTGAGTCTCAAAGCAAAGCAGCAAGTCGAATATGATGCTGGTAGAGGACAAGAGTCATTGAGTGGAGCTGGAGCAGAATGAATGCAGGAATAAGTGGCAAGCTGTCTTTCCTGTAGTGAAATCGGTAGCACCGAGTTGTGTGCTTCGGTGGCGCCGAGAGATCTCGGTTGGACCGAAGGGAACAAACCGGTGTGACCGAGTTCATTACAGAGAAAACACTTGTCACCTCAGCTCACTAGGCAATTAAATCTCACAAGGATTTTCAAGGAATTAGCTGAAAGATTTGCAATGAATTGGATGCAGAAAATGTAGAACAGAAAAGAAAAGAAAAGAAATGAAAGATCTAGATGAAGTTTTTTTGAAAGGGGAAACACAAATGCATGAGACAAATGCAAGAGGAAACACAAGAGAACTTCATCTAGAATTGGGCGGTGACAAAGTCACCTATGTTGAAGTATATTGACTTAGGAGTCAAGTGAGGGCACTTGATCATAGGTCATACTCATTGTTTAAGCTCAAAATGGGGTTACCATTTTTCGTTTAAGCATCTTGATGTATTCACATCTTGTTGAGTTGCTTTGCCCCATGATTTGGAGTAAAGCTTCTCTAAGATGGAATAACGTACCTTGGGTGGTGGTGTTGATCTTGATCATGTAGTTGAACTTGTGTGGGTTGCTCAAGGTTGATGTAGCTCATCAAGAGTTGGGAGCACCACTTGGAGTTTGAGTTCATCTACCTACATGGGTTAGTTTTGCAAGGAAGAGCACTTGTGTATCTGAAATGACAATCATAAGATTTAACATAGAATTTGTCAAAGGATATATTTGAAGGGTTTTGTGCTTCCTTGTCTTCAACCACCATTGTGTAGAGACTTGGTGATGTAGAAATTGCTCAAGATTTGAGTGAGTTGCAATTTAGTGGATTTAGATCCATCCAAGTACCTACAAGGGTTAGATAGCATGCAAGGGTGCAAGAATATCCAAGACATATAGATAGCATCATGAAAGGAATATCAAGGATTAGTCAAAGGCTCATGCCTTGCATGTATCCAAATGGAGTTCCTATTCCAAGTTTGAAGCATCAATGATGTTCAATTCACCTCTCAAACGGCAAAAGACTTTCTCATCAAGCGGTTTGGTGTATATATCCGCCAATTGCTCATCGGTACGAACATGCTTAAGATCAATGTCCCCTTTAGCAACATGATCTCGAATGAAATGATGACGAACTTCAATATGTTTAGTTCGAGAATGTTGCACGGGATTGTGAGCAATCTTAATAGCACTTTCATTGTCACAAAGCAATGGAACATGTTTCACATATATCCCATAATCTTTAAGAGTTTGGGTCATCCAAAGTAATTGAGCACAACATGATCCAACGGCAATGTATTCCGCTTCGGCGGTGGATAAGGATACCGAGTTTTGTTTCTTGGAGGACCAAGACACAAGAGATCTACCAAGAAATTAACAAGTACCCCAAGTGGACTTTCTATCAACCTTGTCTCCAGCATAGTCCGAATCTCGGAGTAACCAACAAGATCGAAAGAAGATCTCTTAGGATACCAAATGCCAAAATTTGGCGTGTGTATTAAGTATCTCACTATCCTTTTCACAGCCTTAAGATGACACTCTTTAGGGGCCACTTGATATCGGGCACACATGCACACAGTTAGCATAATATCAGGACGAGGGGCACATAGATATAACAATGAACCAATCATAGTGTGGTAAACTTTTTGATCAACCGGTTCACCGTCCTTAGTCAAGTCAAGATGTCCACTAGTAGGCATGGGTGTAGACATACCTTTGCATTCTTGCATATTGAACTTCTTGAATAAGTCCTTGGTGTACTTTGTTTGAGAAACAAAGGTACCTTCCTTAGTTTGCTTGATTTGCAAACCAAGAAAGAACTTGAGTTCACTCATCATAGACATCTCAAACTTCTCCGACATTAGTTTTCCAAACTTCTCACTAAAATGAGGGTTAGTCGAACCAAATATGATATCGTCAACATAAATTTGGCACACAAATATTTCTCCGTTAACCCTTTTAGTACAAAGAGTAGAATCAAATTTTCCAATTTCAAAGCCTTTTTCAATAAGGAACTTGGTCAAGCATTTATACCACGCTCTAGGAGCTTGTTTAAGACCATAAAGGGCTTTGTGAAGTTTGTAAACATGATTGGCTTTCTTAGGATTGACAAAGCCGGGAGGTTGCTTAACATAAACTTCCTCCTCAATTTCACCATTTAGGAAAGCACTTTTAATGTCCATTTGGTACAAGGTGATATCATGGTGATTAGCATAAGAAAGTAAGATGCGAATGGACTCAAGTCTAGCAACAGGAGCATATGTCTCACCATAGTCCATACCTTCGACTTGAGTGTAGCCTTGGGCGACTAGGCGTGCTTTGTTGCGGACGACTTGACCATCTTCATCTTGCTTGTTGCGAAACACCCATTTGGTACCAATGATGTTGTGGTTTTTGTCGGGCTTCTCGACCAATGTCCACACTTGGTTTCTCTCAAAGTTGTGTATCTCTTCATGCATAGCGTTAATCCAATCCGGATCTTCCAATACTTCTTCAACCTTCATAGGTTCAATGCTAGAGATGAATGAGTAATGTTCACAAAAGTTAGCCAAACGAGTTTTAGAGCGAGTGATTCTCCCGGTTTGGATATCATTGTAGATTTGTTCGACGGGGTGATCTTTGGCGATTCTTGCTCGAACTCGTGGAAGCTTTGGCTTGGCTCGGGGTGGAACATCCTCTTCATCTTGTTCTTCTTCTTGGTCTTCTTCATTGTTGACGTTGTCATTCTCTTGTCGTGGTGGAGAAGGAGGTTGTTGATGTTCATCTTGGTGTAATTCCTCGTTTTCTTTGTCTTGGTGTGTCCCACTTGTGGATGCCTCCATATCAATTCTTGGTTCACCTTGTCGTGAGGTGGAAGCTTCCACTTGGATGGACGAGGTAGTCTCCTTCACCCCCGTTGGACGAATCTTGCCAATAGACAAGTCTTGGATTGCTTCCGAAGGGTCTTTGTCTCCTACATCAATTGGCAATTGCTCTACTTGCTAGCCGTTAGATTCATCAAACTTCACATCTACCGTCTCTTCAACCTTTTGGGTGAAATTGTTGTAGACACGGTTAGTGTGACAGTTTGAGCCATAACCAAGTAGGAAACCTTCGTGAGATTTAGGAGCAAATTTAGAACGACGATGCTTATCAAGAATGTAGCACTTTGAGCCAAATACTCGAAAGTATCCAACTTGGGGTTTGTTACTGGTGAGGAGCTCGTATGCCGTCTTGCCGAGTAGCTTGTGAAGATACAAGCGATTTGTTGCATGACAAGCTGTCTCAACCGCTTCCGTCCAAAAGTGTTTTGGAGTCTTGTACTCATCAAGCATCGTTCTTGCCATCTCAATAAGAGTCCGGTTCTTTCTCTCAACAACTCCATTTTGTTGAGGCGTGTACGTAGCCGAGAACTCGTGTGAAATCCCTTCTTCGTCAAGAAAGGTGTCCACATTTGCGTTCTTGAACTCCGTTCCGTTGTCGCTCTGAACCTTCTTGATCTTCATGTCAAATTGATTTTTGGCCTTCCTAGCAAAGTTTTTGAAGATCTTTTGAAGCTGCGATTTGTCATCAAGAAAGAACACCCACGTAAATCTTGAAAAATCATCAACTATGACTAGACCAAATGAGTTACCACCGAGACTCTTGTAGGCATTGGGACCAAAGAGATCCATGTGAAGTAGCTCGAGTGGTCTTCTCGTGGTCATGATGTTCTTTGCGCGATCACTTCCTCCAACCTGTTTTCCTGCCTGACAAGCACTACAAAGTCTATCCTTGTCAAATATGACATCTTTTATTCCAAGGATATGATCACCTTTAATAAGCTTATCAAGGTTTCGCATGCCCACATGACCTAGCCTTCTATGCCACAACCAACCCTTAGAAGATTTAGCAATTAAGCAAGTTCTAGGTTGAGCCTTTTTAGTGAAATCAACAATGTAAAGATCACCTCTACGTATACCGATAAAGACCATTTTATGATTGTCTCTTCGAAACACTTGGCAATCTACCTTAGTAAATAGGACATTGAAACCGAAATCATCAAGTCTAGATACTGAAAGTAAATTGTACCCAAGAGATTCAACGAGCATGCCATTTTGCATGGAGCTATCATGTGAGATGGCCACCTTACCGAGGCCAACCACCTTACCCTTTGAGTTATCACCGAAAGTGACATACTTTCGAGGGCCGTCGTTTTCAGCAAGCTCACGGAACATCTCTTTATCTCCGGTCATATGATCAGTACATCCACTATCAAGGACCCATTCCTTTCCTCCAGCCATTTAGCCGCGAAGATTTGCCATAAGACCAAAGTGTCTCATCGCATCATCAAGATCATAGTCACTATCATCATCCTCATCATAGTATCCATGTTCAACATCATCTTGTGATTGATCAACTCCTAGTGAGGGTAATTCATTAGATAAATGATCATTTCTATGGTTATCTCTATGAATTCTAATAGCTTCGGAAATGATATTGCTAATGATCCCAACATCTCCTATGGCACGCATGAGATTGGTAAGCTCAAATAGACAATCACCAAAGCTAGGATCACTAGAATTCATCTTACTCAAGGCAATAGACTTATGGAGAATTTCGTCTAAATTTTTCAAGGAATAATTTGGAAATCGTTCCTCAAGAAATCTCCATATAGTATAGGCACAATCAAGAGTAGGCAAACTAGCAATCAAATTTTTGGGCAATCCTCTTATGATAAGATTGATAGTTCTAAGATTGCGAATCATGTCAAGATCATCTTCGGGTGTGGGATGTAAAGGATCAATAATAGGTGCACAAGGGCTAGTAATGTACTTGTTCAAATGATATTCATTGAAAATCTCAAGCATTTCATTTTTCCACTCATGAAAATATTCTCCATCAAGAATAGGCACTCTACGTCTAAGACTCCCCAAAGTAGACACATCCATCTTCCTCCAAAGGTGTTTAAACCAAGGAAATGGAGACCAATGCTCTGATACCAATTGAAAGGATCGAGAAGAGGTGTCTAGAGGGGGGTGAATAGACTCTAATCAAGAAAAGTTGCAGTTTTTAATTCTTTGTGTTGATGTGGAGTTTTAGCACAAGTTTAAGCATTTACAATACATGTCAAGCAAGCATGACAAAGAGTATATAAGCAGCGGAAAGTAAAGCATGCAAGTTGCAAGAATGTAAAGGGATGGGATTGGAGTGTGCAAACGCAATTTGGAGACACGGAGATTTTTTATCCGTGGTTCTGATAGGTGGTGCTATCATACATCCACGTTGATGGAGACTTCAACCCACGAAGGGTAATGGTTGCGCGAGTCCACGGAGGGCTCCACCCACGAAGGGTCCACGAAGAAGAAACCTTGTCTATCCCACCATGGTCGTCGCCCACGAAGGACTTGCCTCACTAGGGTAGATCTTCACGAAGTAGGCGATCTCCTTGCCCTTACAAACTCCTTGGTTCAACTCCACAATCTTGACGGAGGCTCCCAAGTGACACCTAGCCAATCTAGGAGACACCACTCTCCAAGAAGTAAAAAATGGTGTGTTGATGATGAACTCCTTGCTCTTGTGCTTCAAATGATAGTCTCCCCAACACTCAACTCTCTCTCACAGGATTTGGATTTGGTGGAAAGAAGATTTGAGTGGAAAGCAACTTGGGGAAGGCTAGAGATCAAGATTTATGTGGTTGGAATGGAATATCTTGACCTCAACACAAGTGTAGGTGGTTCTCTCTCAGAAAATGTGTGTTGGATGTGTAGGCATGTTCTGATGGTTCTCTCCACGAATGAAGAGTGGGTGGAGGGGTATATATAGCCTCCACACAAAATCTAACCATTACACACAAATCACCAAACTCGGTGGGACCGATTCAAAGAACTCGGTCACACCGATTTGCTTCATAATGTGACCGTTAGGCATTTCGGTGGGACCGACTGGATCAACTCGGTGGGACTGATGTGCTAGGGTTAGGGTAAGTCCAAAACTCGGTTTGACCGATTACTCAAACTCGGTGGGACCGATTTGGGTAATAAGCAAAACAGAGAGTTAGCCAAGCAAACTCGGTGGGCCGATTACATATCTCGGTGGGACCGAAATTATTGCAATGGGCAACAGAGAGTTTGCAAGCCCATCTCGGTGAGACCGAGATCCCATCGGTGAGACCGAATTGATTAGGGTTTCTGGCAGTGGCTATGTCAACTGAACTCGGTGGCTCCGGATAGAAAGAATCGGTGGATCCGAGTTTGACTTTTGGTTTGGAACATATGTGGATATGGAAAAGTGGTTAAGGGCTTTGGAGCATATCACTAAGTACTTTGAGCAAGAACTTCATTAAGCAACACCTCATCCCTTCTTAATAGTATTGGCTTTCCTATGGACTCAATGTGATCTTGGATCACTAAAATAGAAAATGTAGAGTCCCGAGCTTTGAGCTTGAGCAAATCCTTTGTCTTTAGCATCTTGAAGGGGTTCCACATCCTCTAGTCCATGCCACTCCATTGCTGAACTTATTTGAAACATACTAGGTAGAAGCATTAGTCCAACAAGAGATATGTTGACATTAATTACCAAAATCACCCAGGGAGCACTTGTGCTTTCAGGATCAATTGTGGCCTCTTTCGATAAGTAAGAGTGTCGAACCCAACAAGGAGCTAAAGGTAGAACAAATATTCCCTCAAGTTCTATCGACCACCGATACAACTCTACGCACGATTAACGTTCGCTTTACCTAAAACAAGTATGAAACTAGAGGTACTTTGTAGGTGTTGTTGGATAGGTTTGCAAGATAATAAAGAGCACGTAAATAAAATCTAGCGGCTGTTTAGATAAAGACAAAATAAAGTTAGTATAGAGAGTGTGGAAAAGTGGTGGTAGGAGTTGCGAAATTGTCCCTAAGCAATTGACTACTTTACTAGACCGATAGCAAGTTTTATGTGGGAGAGGCCACTGCTAGCATGTCATCCCTGACTTGGAATTCTATGCACTTATGATTGGAACTATTAGCAAGCATCCGCAACTACTAACGTTCATTAAGGTAAAACCCAACCATTGCATTAAGATATATTGGTCCCCCTTCAATCCCGTATGCATCAATTTCTATGCTAGGTTGAAGCTTCTATCACTATTGCCCTCCAATACATAGTCCTATCAACATACAACTAACCCTATGGTGTGATCCACGCGCGCGCTCATATGATGGGCACAAAAGGACAGCAACATAACCACAAGAAAATTAAACCAATCATAGCAATTCACCATTACCGATAGGACGACGAAAATCTACTCAGACATCATAGGATGGCAACACATCATTGGATAATAATATGAAGCATAAAGCACCATGTTCAAGTAGCGGGTACAACGGGTTGCGGGAGAGTGGACCGCTGTAGATAGATGGGGGAAGGTGATGAAGATGTTGGTGAAGATGACAGAGGTGTTGGTGTAGATTGCGGTGACGATGATGGCCCCGGTGACGTTCCGGCGCCACCGGGAGAGAGGGGGAGAGCCCCCCTTCTTCTTCTTCCTTGACCTTCTCCCTAGATGGGAGAAGGGTTTCCCCTCTGGTCCATGGCCTCCATGGCGGCGGAGGGGCGAGAGCCCCTCCGAGATTGGGTATGTCTCTCTGTCTCTCTCTGTTTCTGCGTTCCCAGATCTGACCTTTCACCATTTCTTATATTCCCGGAGATCCGTAACTCCGATTGGATTGAACTTTGAACACGATTTGTATCCAGATATTAGCTTTCTTGCGGCGAAAGAAGGGCAACAACCGCCTTACAGGGTGTCCATGAGGGTCAGCGGCGCGCCTGCCCCCCTGGGGCGCGCCCCCTGCCTCGTGGCCCCCTCGGGCATCGTCTCGCGTTGATTCCACTTCCCAAAATTAACATATATTCCACTAAAAATCTCCGTCAGTTCTTATCCCGTTTGGACTCCGTTTGATATGGATTTTCTGCGAAACAAAAAACATGCAACAAACAGGAACTGGCACTGGGCACAGGATCAATATGTTAGTCCCAAAAATAGTATAAAAAGTTGCCAAAAGTATGTAAAAGTTGTAGAATATTAGCATGGAACAATCAAAAATTATAGATACGACAGAGACGTATCAGCATCCCCAAGCTTAATTCCTGCTCATCCTCGAGTAGGTAAATGATAAAAAAGATAATTTTTGATGTGGAATGCTACCTAGCATAATCTTGATCATGTAATCTAATCATGGCATGAATATTAAGACACGAGTGATTCAAAGCAATAGTCTATCTTTTTACATTAAGACAACAATACTTCAAGCATACTAATAAAGCAATCATGTCTTTTCAAAATAACATGGCCAAAGAAAGTTATCCCTACAAAATCATATGGTCTGGCTATGGTCCATCTTCACCACACAAAATATTCAAATCATGCACAACCCCGATGACAAGCCAAGCAATTGTACTTTTGACATTCTCAAACCTTTTCAACTTTCACGCAATACATGAGCGTGAGCCATGGACATAGCACTATAGGTGGAATAGAATATGATGGTGGAGGTTGTGTGGAGAAGACAAAAAGGGAGAAAGTCTCACATCGACGCGGCTAATCAACGGGCTATGGAGATGCCCATCAATTGATGTCAATGTGAGGAGTAGGGATTGCCATGCAACGGATACACTAGATCTATAAGTGTATGAAAGCTCAAACTGAAACTAAGTGCGTGTGCATCCAACTTGCTTGCTCATGAAGACCTAGGGCATTTGAGGAAGCCCATCGTTGGAATATACAAGCCAAGCTCTATAATGAAAATTCCCACTAGTATATGAAAGTGATAACTCAAGAGACTCTCTATATGAAGAACATGGTGCTACTCTGAAGCACAAGTGTGGTAAAAGGATAGTAATATTGTCCCTTCTCTCTTTTCTCTCATTTTTTTCTTTTTTTTCTTTTTTTGTAGGCTTCTTTGGCCTCTCTTTTTGGGGGGGGGGCTTCTTTGGCCACTTTTATTTTGATAACCTCACATGGGACAATGTTCTAATAATGATGATCATCACACTTTTACTTACTTACAACTCAATATTACAACTCGATACTAGAACAAAGATATGACTCTATATGAATGCCTCCGGCGGTGTACCGGGATGTGCAATGATCTAGCGTAGCAAAGATATCAAAAAACGGACAAGCCATGAAAATATCATGCTAGCTATCTTACGATCATGCAAAGCAATATGACAATAAATGCTCAAGTCTTGTATATGATGATGATGGAAGTTGCATGGCAATATATCTCGGAATGGCTATGGAAATGCCATGATAGGTAGGTATGGTGGCTGTTTTGAGGAAGATATAAGGAGGTTTATGTGTGATAGAGCGTATCGTACCACGGGGTTTGGATGCACCGGCAAAGTCTGCACCAACTCTCGACGTGAGAAATGGCAATGCACGGTACCGAAAAGGCTAGCAATGATGGAAGGGTGAGAGTGCGTATAATCCATGGACTCAACATTAGTCATAAAGAACTCACATACTTATTGCAAAAATCTATTAGTCATCAAAACAAAGTACTACGCGCATGCTCCTAGGGGGATAGATTGGTAGGAAAAGACCATCGCTCGTCCCCGACCGCCACTCATAAGGAAGACAATCAATAAATACCTCATGCTCCAACTTCGTTACATAACGGTTCACCATACGTGCATGCTACGGGAATCACAAACTTCAACACAAGTATTTCTACAATCCACAACTACCCACTAGCATGACTCTAATATCACCATCTTTATATCACAAAACTATTGCAAGGAATCAAACATATCATATTCAGTGATCTACAAGTTTTATGTAGGATTTTATGACTAACCATGTGAATGACCAATTCCTGTCAACTCTCTAAAGAGAAATAAGTGAAGCAAGAGAGTTTAATTCTTTCTACAAAAGATATGACCACGGTCTAACAAATATAATTGAATCAAAAGAGCATTCTACAAATGGCGGTTTTCTATGTGAAGAGAAACATGCAATCCAAACTTCAAATGATATAAGTGAAGCACATGAAGCATTCTATAAAGCCATACTCAAAAGATATAAGTGAAGTGCGAAGAGCATTCTATAAATCAACCATGGACTATCTCATACCAGCATGGTGCATAAAAAAAGTGAAAACTAAATGCAAAAGACGCTCCAAGATTTGCACATATCACATGAGCGAAACGAATCCGAAAACATACTGATACTTGTTGAAGAAAGATGGGATGCCTTCTGGGGCATCCCCAAGCTTAGACGCTTGAGTCTCCTTGAATATTTACTTGGGGTGCCTTGGGCATCCCCAAGCTTGAGCTCTTGCCTCTCCTCCCGCTGCTCATATTGAGACCTCCTCGATCCTTGATCACTTCATCCACACAAAACTCAACAGAAAGTTCGGTAAGATCCGTTAGTATAATAAAGCAAATCACTACTCTAAGTACTGTTGCAAACCAATTCATATTTTGTTTTTGCATTGTAGCTACTGTAATATAACTTTTCCATGGCTTATACCACCGATACAATCGATAGTTTCATCAAAAGAAGCAAACCATGCATCAAAAACATAATCTGTCTTAAACAGGACAGTCTGTAGTAATCTGAACATTCACCATACTTCTGGTACTCCAAAAGTTCTGAAAAAATTAGGAAACATAAACAATTTATATAGAAGGACAGTGCAAAAAATTTCAGAACCGTCTGACGTTCCAGTAAAAAAATGTAAAATCGCGCACTACAGCCAAAGTTTCTGTCTTGCACCGCACAAACCAACAAACAATGTACACATCCTAAAGGCAAATCTTGGCACATTATTTTTATTTTTAAACTTTATAAAAGCACACAACATAAATAAATGATTCTCTAAAACTTACGGGTTGTCTCCCTGGCAGCACTTTCTTTAAAGCCATTAAGCTAGGCATATAGTGCTCAAGTAATGGATCCACCCGGATCCCAAGGTATATCAAAGCCAATTTTAATTAACAATGATTTGTGATTTAGTAGTGAGCACAAAGTAACATATACAATACAACAACAAAGTCTAACTCTCTTCCTATGCATCGGCATGTCACAAAAGAACAATTCATAAACATCAAGTAAAGGCCAATACATAGTATAAACAGTTTCTTGCAATTTTATCATATTGGTAACATGGAGAGGCGGAGATGTAGTTACTCTCTCATAATAATTGCAAGTAGGAGCAGCAAGCACATGCATATTATATGTATCAAAACCATCATGTGTAGTAGTAAAACGCAACCCATCAATATAATCCTTAATAAAGGCAAACTTCTCCGATATAGTGTAGTCGGGAGAATTCAAAAAGATAATAGGACTATCATGCGTGGGTGCAATAGCAACAATTTCATGTTTAACATAAGGAAATATAGCAAGTTGATCTCCATAAGCATAATTCATATTGGCATCTTGGCCACAAGCATAGCAAGCATCATCAAAAAGGGATATTTCAAAAGAATCAACGAGATCATAACAATCATCATAGCAATCATCCTTCGGTAGGAACGAAGGGACATTAAATAATGTCTGAGTTGGAGAGTTACTCTCATTAGAAGGTGGGCACGGGTAGCTAATCTGATCTTCCTCCTTTTGTTCTTCGCTCTCCTCATCATCTTTTTCATCCAATGAGCTCACAGTTTCATCAATTTCTTCTTCCATAGACTCCTGCAAAATATTAGTCTCTTCTTGGACAGCGGAGACTTTCTCAATAAATTCATCAATATCATATTTGTATTTATAATTCTCATAGCAATATTTAAGGATAGCTAAATTTTCAGGTCTATAAACTGAATCATCAAAATCTTCAAACTCTTTAAACAAAGATTCAATTTCACAAGCACCCTTAAAAGCAACAAATTCTTCTATTCGTTCCACATCATAGTAATCATATATACCATTAGCATAAGAAGCTAAGGTTTCATTATCATTAGATTTGCATGAAAAGGGAAGATGTGGAGCCTTCATCCTAGAGCAACAAGTATAATCATATCTCAAGCATAGTTGCCTAGCATACCAATACAACATATAAATTTGATCCCATAATAGTTTCCCTTTTTGAGTCAAGCGAAAATCCCTAAAGTATTCACGTTGATCCAACGTGTCTCCCATTATATAATTGAATGGGGTTTTCTCAGGATTATTAGAGTAGTGCATAATATCTTTCACATAATGAGCATCGAGGGTTTTAGGAGGTTCCCCATCTCCATGAGTAGCAAGTAAACCTAATTTTTTTGGTATTTCGTGTTCCATATCCATAACTAAAGATAGAGAACAACTTAGTACAGCAAATAAAAATTACTTAGTTATAAAGCAAACAAGCACACACGAGAATATTCACCCCATGCTATAACTCCCCGGCAACGGCGCCAGAAATCCTTCTTGCTACCTCTTGAGCATGCGTTGGTTTTCCCTTGAAGAGGAAAGGGTGATGCAACAAAGTAGTGTAAGTATTTCCCTTAGTTTTTGAGAACCAAGGTATCAATCCAGTAGGAGGTCACACACAAGTCGCCTCGTACCTACACAAACAAATAAGAACCTTGCAACCAACGCAATAAAGGGGTTGTCAATCCCTTCACGGCCACTTGCAAAAGTGAGATCTGATAGAGATAATAAGATAAATATTTTTGGTATTTTTACGATATAGATTGGAAAGTAAAGATTGCAAAATAAAAGACGGAAGAAATAGTAAATTGATAGGAAAATAATATGATGGAAGATATACCCGGGGGCTATAGGTTTCACTAGTGGCTTCTCTCAAGATAGCATAATTTACGGTGGGTGAACGAATTACTGTCGAGCAATTGATAGAAATAGTGCATAGTTATGAGAATATCTAGGCATGATCATGTATATAGGCATCACGTCCGCGACAAGTAGACCGAAACGATTCTGCATCTACTACTATTACTCCACACATCGACTGCTATCCAGCATGCATCTAGACTATTAAGTTCATAAGAACAGAGTAACACATTAGGCAAGATGACATGATGTAGAGGGATAAACTCAAGCAATATGATATAAACCCCATCTTTTTATCCTCGATGGCAACAATACAATACGTGCCTTGCTGCCCCTGCTGTCACTGGGAAAGGACACCGCAAGATTGAACCCAAAGCTAAGCACTTCTCCCATTGCAAGAAAGATCAATCTAGTAGGCCAAACCAAACTGATAACTCGAAGAGAATTTCAAAGATAACAAATCATACATATAAGAATTCAGAGAAGAACCAAATATTGTTCATAGATAATCTTGATCATAAACCCACAATTCATCGGATCTTGACAAACACACCGCAAAAAGAATTACATCGAATAGATCTCCAAGAGAATCGAGGAGAACTTTGTATTGAGATCCAAAGAGAGAGAAGAAACCATCTAGCTAATAACTATGGACCCGAAGGTTTGTGGTAAACTACTCACACATCATCGGAGAGGCTATGGTGTTGATGTAGAAGCCCTCCGTGATCGATTCCCCCTCCGGCGGAGCGCCAGAAAAGGCCCCAAGATGGGATCTCACAGGTACAGAAGGTTGCGGCGGTGGAAATAGGGTTTCGTGGTGCTCTCGAATGTTTTCAGTGTATATGAGTATATATAGGCAAAAGAAGTAGGTCGGTGGAGCCACGAGGGGCCCACGAGGGTGGGGGCGCGTCTACCCCCTGGGCGCGCCTCCCTGCCTCGTGGCTTCCTCGTTGCTTCCTTGACGTCCACTCCAAGTCTCCTGGATTGCGTTTGTTCCAAAAATAACTCTCCTGAAGGTTTCATTCCGTTTGGATTCCGTTTGATATTCCTTTTCTGCGAAACACTAAAATAGGCAAAAAACAGCAATTTGCACTGGGCCTCCGGTTAATATGTTAGTCCCAAAAATAATATAAAAGTGCATAATAAAGCCCATTAAACATCCAAAACAGATAATATAATAGCATGGAACAATAAAAAATTATAGATACGTTGAAGACGTATCAGCCACCGTCGATGAGGGTCCTGGTGACTGCTACATTGCAGATGGTGGGGGTGCAGAGCATGGGAAGCGCGCCGGCGCCGACCGTGGTCTTGGGGTGGTCCATGGAGTCGAAGACGAGGTCGGCCTTGGGCGCCGCCTAGCCTGAAGGAGCCCCCCGCCGCGGTTGGGCGGCCCCCACCTGCCGGAAGAGCTGCTTGGCGTGGCGGCTTGAGGCGGGCGCCTGCGACCTGCCGAGGATGGTCGCGACGGCGTGGGGCGCCGGCACCGTGAAGTGCGTGATGAACAGGCCGTGTAGCTCCTCCTAGGAGGGCACCAAGGACTTCGGCAGGTTGAGGAGCCAGGCGCGTGGCACACCCGTAAGGGCCATAGGGAGCCAATTCACCATGACCTTGTCATCGCCGCCCGCCGCCCAGATGGCCTCCGCGTAATCCCGGAAGGAACTCCGCGGGATCCGCCGCACCGCCATACCTCGGCAGCAACTCCGTCCTGAACTTCAGCGGCCATTGCACCTGAGGCAAGGTGGGGGAGAAAGCCAGGAGGCCCGCGATGCCCCCAAATGCACCCGGCAGCCCGGCGAGTGGAGCGGCGCCTGCCATGGGATCCACGCGGCGCGGGCAGAGCGCGGCTGATGGAGAACAGACCTTCGACATGCCCCTAGCTACCTGGCGCGCCAAATGTCAGATTCCGGGCTCCGCAGACCCAAGAAAGGTTCAAACTCTGGGGCGTGTGCGAAGAACTCAACCTCTCCAGCCAACTAGTTCGTCACCCCCACGGTCTAGCTCGATGAACAAGAGGGAAGAATAACACAACAGTTTACCCAGGTTCAGGCCACCTTGCGGTGTAGGACCCTACTCCTGCTTTGGGGTGGATTAGCCTCGCGAGGGGATGAGGATGAACTAGTACGGTGAAAGAACAACCTCACGAGGTCGTTCTTGAGTGGGTGTGAGCTTATGACTCGATCTCCCTTGCTACGGCGGTGGCTAACCTATATATATAGAGGCCTCGGTCCTCTTCTTCCAAACAAAGGCGGGAAGGGATCCCAAAGTGGCCAATTTTGAAGGGGGACAAGAAGTACATCCTATCCTAACGAAAGGTGGTCTTCGCCTGCAAAGCTTCTGGTCGTGAAGCCGTGGTGGGCTCGGCGATGACATTCGTCCTGCCGTCCTGGTGGTCTTGGTCGTGTAGCATGGGAACGGAAACCTTTGGGTGATTCCTAGGGACCCCGCGACTGTGCTTGCCTCCTTAGTACCAAAGAGGAAACCTGCTGCTCTGCGCCCGCTGGCACCCGCCTGGCCTTGGTCGTCATGGCTTGCGTCATCTCAACCTCATGCGATGGGTGCCTGCAAGGGAATCTCTGCTCCTCGGGAGCCAGCCTGAGGAGGCCGCTTCCCCCGGAGGTCTTGGTGTCGTCCGCCTCGCGAGGGTCTTGTCGTGAAGGTGCTAAAGATGGGTCGTACTAGGCCGTCGATGGAACCACGCCGTGGGCCGCAGGCAGGCAAGTCTGGGCACCCTGGTTCCCAGAACGTCAACAGAGACCGAGGATCTTGGACTTGATCAACATGCGTCTAGCCGTGCGGGCGCTACTACCTATGATCAACAACGCGCTCGGAGTCACATCGCGTCCATCTTGCAATTGTCGTAGTGTGTGCCTTAATGCTGCATCCTGGCAGCTGCAGGAAGATCTTGGCTTGCACCAAACCGAGTGATGTTGCTTCAGTGACTGCGGTCATCGGTGCATCGAGGAGGTCGGAGTCTTCCATCCGCACCGCGTGCGCCATTGTCGTTGTGTTCGCCAGAGGGTCGAGGAAGATGACCGTCTCCAGTGCCTCTGCCTCCCGCTCCTGCGGTGGTGGGCATGGTAGCTGTGCCACCCGTGCTGGCCGTGCCAGTCACAGATTTAGCACCGCCCGCATTGGCTACTCCATGATGTCTACTATACAACTTGTTCTTGTAGACTCGTGTTGGGCCTCCAAGCGTAGAGTTTTGTAGGACAGTAGCAAATTTTCCTCAAGTGGATGACCTAAGGTTTATCAATCCATGGGAGGCGTAGGATGAAGATGGTCTCTCTCAAACAACCGTGCAACCAAATAATAAAAAGTCTCTTGTGTCCCCAACACACCAAATACAATGGTAAATTGTATAGGTGCACTAGTTCGGCGAAGAGATGGTGATACAAGTGTAGTAATGATAGTAGATATTGATTTTTGAAATAGTAATAATAAAAAATAGCAAGGTAACAAGTAAAAAAAGCAAGCACAAACGGTATTGCAATGCTTGAAATTACGCATAGGGTCCATACTTTCGCTAGTGCAATCTCTCAGTAAGGCTAATCTAATTGAATCACATAACCATCCCTCAATGTGTGATGAAGAATCACTCAAAAGTTCTTATCTAGCGGAGAACATAAGAAGAAATTGTTTGTAGGGTGCGAAACCACCTTAAAGTTATTCATTCCATTTGATATATTCAAGAGTTCGTACTAAAATAACGCAAAGTTATTCTTTCAGTTCGATCTATCCAAGAGTTCGTACTAAAATAACACCATATGATACGCATCAACCAACTCTAATGTTGAAAGGATCGAGATGGACCTAGAGGGGGGTGAATAGGTACAACTATAAATTTTAATTGTTACTTAGCAATTTTTAGGCAATAATGCGGAATATGAAAGTGAGCCTAACAATTGCAAGAGAAGTACTAAGAGCTAAGCAAGAGCACAAGTAGTAAGCAAGCAAACACAAAGTGATATAAGTAAGTGCTAAGAGACAAGTAACCATAAGTAGGGAGTTAGGGTTAGGGATAACCACAACTCCGGGAGACGAGGATGTATCTCGATGTTCACTTCCTTGGAGGGAAGCTATCTCACCGTTAGAGAGGTGGATGTTACCACAAAGGCACACCAACGCCACGAAGGCTCACCCTATTGTAGCGACCAGACCTCAGACGGTCTGTGTTGCTGTGCACCAGTGTCATCCCTGGATCAGTAATGCTGACACGCACAGTACAAATGGAGGATTTATAACAGAGTAGCAATCACACACTTATTACATCGAATATCTCCGAAGAGATTAAGTATGATAAACATGGCTTAAGGCCATCTAACAACGATAACAGCGGAAGACTTGGAAGATAAGTGAGTCCATCAACTCCAGCGGCATCACTGAGTATAAGACCACGACCTAAGGCACCTTACTCGTCGTCTGAAAAGTCTGCAACATGAAACGTTGCAGCCCGAAAATGGGTCAGCACATAGGATATGCTGGCAATGTAACACATAGAGAGTAATGAACAATAATAATGCTATACTACATGCATATATGGCTGGTGGAAAGCTCTATGGTTACAGTTTTGCGAAAAGCCAATTTTATCCTACTTCAAAGGAATAAATTTTATTTAACTATCATGGTGGTTGTGAAACATTGAGAAGGTACCTCCAACTCAATCCCAATTAGGTGTCATCATTAACCCAACAAAATTAATTAAAAGTAACATAGTGATGAGATTCAAATGATAATCCAGGTACTAGATACTCAAGTTGTCCATAACCGGGGACACGGCTAACCATGATTAGTTTGTACACTCTGCAGAGGTTTGCGCACTTTTCCCCACAAGACTCGATCGCCTCCGCTTGATTCTCGCACTACATGATGTTTGAGAAACGGATGACCGAGACACAGTCTTTCAGAAACAATCACTCTCTACTCTGGATGGACCGGTACACCTACTTTCCCCTACATCTGCTAGCCCACCTCTTCAAGAGATCTTGTAACCTACTCAACTATGCTAGAGCCCATAATAGCTTGTGGCTGCACACAGAAGTTTCTAGCATGAACAATCTTATGATCCCTTTGAGCCTGGGTGGCGGACCTTATAAAATCAGACAACACTGGGTTCTCCAGGTGCCTCAATCCACCCAGATGTGAGTTTTAGTTGCCACCTTAAGTTGAACCATTAATAAATATCTCACATCTGTCATGAATATCTCTCAAACCCAATCCACGTCTACGAGCATAGCATGGCAATAATAATAGCAACGTAGAAGTAACTCCCAAGGGTTTGATAAGAAAACAGGTAATAGGTACTATCTCAACTACTTCCCAATACCCACAATTTATTTAGATCCTAACCATGCAATTGTTTGAGGAAAAGATCTAATGCAATAAAACTGGGTATGAAAAGTATGATCAAAGGGTTACTTGCCTTGCTGATGATCCGCAAAACCTAACGAGTCGAAGTAACAAGCGGCACACTCCGGGTACTCTATCGCAAACAAACAAGCATACACAGTACTCATCTAATGCACAGGTAAAACTCGAATGAAAGATCCAACCAGAAAGTTCAACTTAAGAACTCCGGTTTGCAAAAAGAATCAACTCGAAAGAAGCAACGAAAGTCAAACTGCGAAAGAAAGAAGCTTCGTTTACTAATCTGGATCTAGGCCAAATTTTACTGTAGCAAAAACTTGTTTGAGTAGGTTAAACGGAAAGAGAATTTCGAGACGAAACTCTAGGCGCTTGAATCGCCTGATTCCGATAAACGAGCGAGAAGTTAAACAGAAACGAAGATTCGATCAGAAATCGAATTTGAGATAATCGCAGAAAAAAATCCGACGAAAAAGAAAAATGGACGAACGCTTAAAGAACGGACGTTCGTTAACAGAGAAAAAACCAACGAACGCGTTCGTTAAAACGAACGGTTCGGTGAACGCTCGCAAAATAATAAAACCAAAAAAAAACCGATCTAGGTTTTTTTTAAAACAAAGGTTTTTTTTGGAAGAAAACCGGCAAACCAAACGGCATCGAGGTCTACCTCGTCGGGGCGGCTCCGGCGAGGCTCCGGCGAGGCTCCGGTGGGGCGGCGGGTGC